>NC_134353.1:363316773-363329273 GCF_048569485.1 Anomaloglossus baeobatrachus
ATATAGTCCCAGCCTCTCCTGCTGGCAAGCTGGAGCAATTGAATTGACTGCGACATGAAATTAATTTTGATAAAGAAATACAACAAAACCCGTATTAATAGAATTTTACTTGCTGGAAACAATGCCTTTTCAGGTAGGACTACTTTGTTACATTTTGGAAGGAATTGTGTGGATATAAAATGTTTTTAATTCTCTAGATTTTGCGTTTTAGTTTTAGTGTGCTGTTCTGTCAATCTGTTTCCCATACAGAATAATCCTTGATACATTGCTTGAGAAAGGAAGCGTTCAGCAGGTACAAACTGCTGTTGGTTTAGCTGCACCCTCTATGGAGAAATGTTTAAAAGACCTTTATTCCACCCAAGAGTAGAGAATTAAGCTTTCCATGTGTTCAAATGCTGCCAAAGTGTGCAACATTTCGCAATTCATCTGTAGGTCATGGGACTAGTACAGTAATGTGTTCTTTCCTCATCAGTTACAGACTCCGTCAACAGGTTTTTGCCACCTAATCTGAGAGCAGCATAATGTAGGGGCAGATACTGTTATTCCAGCAGTGTATCACTTACGGGTTGTTTGCTGCAGTTTTGATAAAATCTCTGTTTTACTATCACTCAAGGACTTTAAGGGCTGGTTCACACTAAGCGACAGCGAGGTCGCTGTTACGTCACCATTTTCTGTGACGTAACAGCGACCTTGTAAGTCGCTGTTATGATCGCTGCTTAGCTGTCAAACACAGCAGCCGAAGCAGCGATCATAACCGCGAGAGCAGGGAGCCGCGCACACTGCTTAGCGCTGGCTCCTTGCTCTCCTAGCTACAGTACACATCGGGTTATTTAACCCGATGTGTACTGCAGCTACATGTGCAGAGAGCAGGGAGCCGCACACACTGCTTAGCGCTGGCTCCTTGCTCTCCTAGCTACAGTACACATCGAGTTAATTAACCCGATGTGTACTGCAGCTACATGTGCAGAGAGCCGGCAGCACAGGCAGCGTGAGAGCTGCGGAGGCTGGTAACTAAGGTAAATATCGGGTAACCACCTTGGTTACCCGATGTTTACCCTGGTTACAGCTTACCGCAGGCTGCCATTGCCGGCTCCTGCTCCCTGCTCGCTTCATTTCGTCGCTCTCTCGCTGTCACACACAGCGATCTGTGCGTCACAGCGGGAGAGCGCCTTTGAAGAAAACGAACCAGGGCTGTGTGTAACGAGCAGCGATCTCGCAGCAGGGGCCAGATCGCTGCTCAGTGTCACACACAGGGAGATCGCTAATGAGGTCACTGTTGCGTCACCAAAACCGTGCCGTAGCAGCGATCTCAGCAGCGATCTCGCTGTGTGAAGCACCCCTAAGACCATGTAGTCTTCCATATTCGTAAGCTCTGGCTAGCCCTGCCCCCACCACTAATTTTGCTGATTTATGCCTATGCACAGTGTACACAAAGTTGTCAAATAGGGTAGTGGGTGGAGTTATATAGAGATCAGCATACAGAGAGCTGATAGTTCTGCAGCAAATAAAGTGGTTTTATCAAAACAGATGAAAGCTGCCTCAAATAATCTAGCCAATGATGCGTTACTGGAATCTGGGCAAAACCTGATGACAGAACCTATCGCTGGGGAAAAAAGCTATTAACCTGCAGATATGGGGTTAATTTGCAGATTAATAGGTTTTGGAAACTGCCCAGTGCTTGCACATCAAACTATGTTGCCAGGAGGAAAAAAACTTTATTCCTGACTCAACCTGCACCAGCGCAGCCAGACTGCTGCCAGGAGGAATAAAGTTCTTTTCCTCCCGGCAGCAGGATTTGATGTGCAGGTGCCGGGCAGATTATTGCTACTAACCTGCAGGTTTGTAGCATTTTTCCATGTGACCAGTTTCCTAGAAGTCCCATAAACCCAGCACATGGTCCAATTTATCGTGGACATTTCCCAGTATACGGCACAAGATAAATGAGCGGCCGGGGTATTGCGCTGTTGATGCATACCAGAAGATATACATTATAATTAGTAAGGTTGAGCCCTCTGCATAACTTTTTTATAGATAGAGAGAGCGATAGAGAGGTGTGTGTGTGTGTGTGTGTGTGTGTGTGTGTGTGATAGATAGATAGATAGATAGAGATATTGATAGAGAGAGATATAGATAGATATATATTTATATAATTTCTATTTCTTCTTCAAAATAAACCTTTCGTGACTATGAGCACGTAGCTTTTACCCAGTCCTGGAGATGGAATGGTTGCGTCATTATACAGGCAGGTCTGCTGTGTGTGAGTGATGGACAGGTGTGCGTGGATGTATAGAGCTGCAGAAGATGTGGGCTTTTCCGCTTTCTGTGAAATAACACACATCATCTGCTTGCTGCATTCCGCTGGCACTGCCACTCAGCCTCACGTCTTTGGGATCCTCGTTAACGTCTTTCTGCTTCTGCTGTAATTTTATGTAATTGTCATTTAGCTTTATGCAAATATCTTGTTTATATTCGTTCAAATCCTGTGTAGTTTGCAATGAAATAACTCATGACCAGTGTAATTATCTTCATCTCTTCGCGCGGCTCCACTTTTCCTTCACTTTTTGTAATTTTCCTCATCACTTAGTCTCCTGCATTGATTCTGACAGCTTCCATCTACAATCCCGTCCTGTGCTGCCACATTTTATTTCATGGATCCTTCAGAAAACGCCTGCAATTGTCTTTACTTTTTTGCAACTGCTCTTACTTTTTCCTAAAAATAACGTCTATATAAGTTTCTATTTCGTCTGTGACACCTAGTATCTTTTTTTTTTTTTTTTTTTCTTTTTCTTCCTACTGACTTATTGTATATGCCTATACCTATTTGAGTGTTTGTTAGCTGCTAATTAACTATTTTTATAGAGACTACCTTATTTTAAATAGAAGCTCGCCCAGTGATCGGCCACCCGAGCTAATGAATGATTGGTAAGAGGAGCAGGTTATCGGAGCCCCACGTATCTAATATCCTAAGAATAGGTCATCAATTTCATGTGACTAGAGACCCCCATTTAAGTCTTAACACCTGAACGACTGGCAATAGGCACCAATACAGTTGTTGTTAAGGGGCCTTATTCCTTGCTGCTGTTTTAAAACGGCAGTAAGGAATAAGTGAATAGTGCCCTCACCCCACAGGCGAAAATCCTGCAGGTGACATCTCTATATTACACCTAACACCCACCCGGCATCTGTCCCAACAGGGTTTAAATTGTCTCTCCAGTAAAGGAGACAAACTCTAGCACAGCGCCACCTATTGGAAGTAGCGATCCTAAAAGTCACAAGTGGATTTTCAACAATCCTTTGCAATATGACTCAGGATATATAAGCCAGATCAGAATCCCAATTTGCAGACACGGTGTTTCGGGGTGCTTGCCCCTCGTCAGTGCAAAGTATGGGGGTGTCTGATCTGGCTCATGAGAAAGCTATGTGGGGACCACGGGGGAACACTATTCTCCTTAAGGAGACTTTGCAAGCCAGTCTGGCTGCCAGGTAAGGGGACTTATAGCTGCAATGCCCCTCTGGGAAATATTCAAATTGTCTCTCCAGTAAAGGAGACAAACTCTAGCACAGCGCACCCAACAGGGTTTGGAATTCAGGCTGTTTAACCCCTTAAATCTCAATGGCAGAATTTAGGCGGTTAAAAGGAGTTTAAAAGACACGCCTTTGACAGGATCACCCCCGCGATAAAAACACATCAAAAAATTTCACTTTTTCATCATACTGACACAAAAAAATTAATAAAGGGCATTCAAAAAGTCCTATATAAAAATGCTACGAATGAAAACTCCAAACTGTTGTGCAAAAAACAATCCCTAATACGGCTGATTCGGGGGGAAAAAAAGTTACAGCCCTCAGAATATGGTGATTTAAAAACAAATTTTTGCAAAATGTTTTTTTAGGGTGTAAAAGTAGCAAAGCATAAGAAAAACAATATAAGGCCCTGTGTGCACACTGCGTTTTTTGCTGCGGTTTTGCTGTATGTTTTGCTGCAGAAAATGTTCATAACCTTTCTGCATTCCTTCCCCAGCAAAACCTGTGGACTTTCTGCAGCAAAAAGAATGTGCATGCCACTTCTTTTCTGCAGGTACCTGTGTTTTTTACCATAGATAATGGTAAAAAAACCGCAGGGAACAACCTGCAGCAATTCTGCGGCATGCATGCGGTTTTCGGGTGCGGTTTGCTGTGTTTTTTTTTACCGCAGGCACGGTAATCTTTCAGAGGGTGTGGAATTTTCTTAAGAAAATTCCGTTTTCTAGTGCGCACATAGCCTTAGGGGTACTTTACACCTTGCGACATCACTAGGATCGGCTAGCAATGCCGAGCGCGATAGTACCCGCCCCCGTCGCACATGCGATATGTTGTGATTGCTGCCGTAGCGAACATTATCACTACGGCAGCGTCACACGCACTTACCTGGTTGGCGACGACGCTGTGACCGCCGAACTATGCCTCCTTCAAGGGGGAGGTGCGTTCGGTGTCACAGCGACGTCACTAATCGGCCGGCCAATAGAAGCGGAGGGGCGGAGATGAGCGGGGCATAACATCCAGCCCACCACCTTCCTTCCGCATTGCCGTCGGGACGCAGGTAAGGAGATGTTTGTCGCTCCTGCGGGTTTACACACAGCGATGTGTGCTGCCGCAGGAACGACAAACAACATCGTACCTGCAGTCGACCCGACATTATGAAAATGACCGACGCTACACAGATCACCGATTTTCAACACTTTTGCAATCGTTTATCGGCACATCTAGGATTTACACGTTGCGAGGTCGTTACCGGCGCCGGATGTGCGTCACTAACGACGTGACCCCCGACGATATTTCGGAAGCTATGTCTTAACGTGTAAAGCCCCCCTTAATTTATCGCTGTATTTGACTGACCCGAAGGATAAATCAGTCTCCTCACTATTACTGCACAGTGGTGTGTGTGTGTGTGTGTGTGTGTGTGTGTGTGTGTGTGTGTGTGTGTGTGTGTGTGTGTAAATTACTGGTTTCTGACCATCTGAATAATATGAACAAAAAGCAATAAAAAAGTTATATAGACCAAAATGGTACCCCAAAAATCTCCACCTCATCGCACAAAAGATACGCCCTCATACAGCTCTTTTGCCAAAAAATAAAAAAGGTTACAGCTTTCAGAATATGCTGACAAAAGAACTATTTATTAAAAAGAAGCATTTTTACTGTGATTGAAGCAAACATAAAAAAAACCCGATTTATAAATCTATAACCGCTCTGATCCAAAGACTAAAACCGCCCTATCAGTTATACCGCAAGGTGAACCGCGCAGAATTAAACAGAACCATTCTTGTACAATTATCTTTGTTCATTCTACCTCCCAAAAATCTGAATACCTCCTAATAATATCCTGCGGTCTCCACTGAGCATTATGCCGGGGTTTCTGTATAAATCCCCAAAAAAATGTGATTTAGACAAAAGCCCCGTTGGAACCACTCACTATAATGAGGCAGATGGAGACGCGTTGGATTCGGTCTGGTCTCTGTTCCGGCGGTGTACCATCATTTTAGGCGTTTTTTTTAGCGCACAAATGTAAAATTACTATAGTTCTGTGAACACCTAAAAAGATGGATCTCACCGGAACGGATCAAAAAAATGTTCTGTACCCCAAAATGTTACCAATAAAACACTTATCCCTTACAAACCAAGCCTTCACTCAGGTCCATCATGTGTCACTGAAAACATGGGGGCGGTCCCACATTACTGGCAGAACAAAGACTCTAGAATAGCGATGACTCCCATCCCCCCAAATAAAATCAGGTGAATTCTGCGCTCCCAAATCTAAATGCCCCCTCCTTGTGAGCCCCCCTGTACCTAAACCACAGTAAGCGACCACCTGTGGGGCATTATTGTATCGAGCAGAGCACCCTTAAAGCCTAAGGCTATGTGCCCATGGGGAAAGTGTCCTGTGGTTATATCCACAGGAGCTCCCAGAAAACCGCAGCACAACTTTGTCTGTTTACATGCTGCGGTTTTATTGCGGAATGTCCTGCGGATATGCTGCGGGCATTCTGCATTGAGGATACAGTACCATGGCTTCGGCACTGCATCCTCAATGCAGAACAAGTGCTGCAGTGATCGGGGAGTTCATACTTCCTTCCATCACACAGCACTTCACTTTCCGGCCGCGTCTGTCTGCACTTTGCAGAAGGTGAGCGGACCTGAACTAGCTCCGGCTGTCACATGACCGGAGCTCGTGCAGGCCCTGCCCACCTCCCGCTCCTGGCTCCACCGCGCTCCTCTGCACCAGAGGAAGTGACTCCGGTGTCTACTACCAAGGCAGGTAATCAAAAGGAGCCACAGCCACACCATAATTTACCAGAAAATTATGTAGCAATATAGAAAAACCATAATGATCATAATGACTGGATGGGGACTAGGACAAGTCGTTATACATAGGTACAAACAAGAGGAATTACGACCAAAGTCCAAGGTACAAAAAGTGAAAAAACTTTATTTGGTGGATAGGTGCAGAGCGGCACAAACCAAGTGTGGACATAGGCAGGTGATCACTAAATATTAGAGATCTTACCAAACTGCTGACAGATCATTGACAATCCATACATGTGATATACAATAACATGTGAAACATAGTTTATATATATATGTATGATCGAGAGGTCAGCAGTCCTCCAGGAAGGACAGAAAAACTCCTAAGCATCAATGTACTGGGGTCCCAATCTACACAAATTACCTCCTGTGAGGATCATGGCAACTATATGTGATGCATATTAAATATTGGCATTATAAAAAGGTTGCACAGTGTGTAAGGTGCAGGGGTGAGAAAGGGACCCTGGCGCCCCAAACGGCAGAGCAGACAAAACCAATTCAACTTGTCATTATTACCTGGAGAGATGCAGTGATCAAGCAGAGCCTATGTACAACCTGACGGCCGTTTCGGCGATGAAGCCTTCGTCAGGGGGCGTGGACGAAAACGGCCGAAACGGCCGTCGGGTTGTACATAGGCTCTGCTTGATCACTGCATCTCTCCAGGTAATAATGACAATTTGAATTGGTTTTGTCTCCTCTGGCGTTTGGGGCGCCAGGGTCCCTTTCTCACCCCTGCACCTTACACATTGTGCAACCTTTTTATAATGCCAATATTTAATATGCATCACATATGGTTGCCATGATCCTCACAGGAGGTAATTTGTGTAGATTGGGGACCCCAGTACATTGATGCTTATCTAACTGACAAACTTGCAGCTAATAAAGAAAATACATTTCTTCGGCGCTCCATTGGGAGACCCAGACGATTGGGTGTATAGCTACTGCCTCCGGAGGCCACACAAAGCATTACACTAAAAAGTGTAAGGCCCCTCCCCTTCTGGCTATACACCCCCAGTGGGATCACTGGCTCACCAGTTTTCAAGCTTTGTGCGAAGGAGGCACACATCCATGCAATAGCTCCACTGTTTAGTCAGCAGTAGCTGCTGACTATATCGGATGGAAGAAAAGAGGGCCCGTATGGGGCCCCCAGCATGCTCCCTTCTCACCCCACTTGTGGTTTGTAAGGTTGAGGTACCTATTGCTGGTACGGAGGCTGGAGCCCACATGCTGTTTTCCTTCCCCATCCCCCTGAGGGGCTCTGAGGAAGTGGGATCTTACCGGCCCCAAAGCCCTGAGGCCGGGCTCCATCCACAGACCCATTGAACCTGCTGGATACGGAGCTGGGTACCGTTCAGGGACATGGCCCTGCACCATTCAGGTACTCTGTGTCCCCGTACACACAGGCACAGCACACTCCAGACTTGCTGGGAGTGCTAGTGCGCCGGGGACAGTAAAGGGTTACAGTCACTGCAGCCTAGCTGAGCGACTTTATGTATTGGGAACTACCGCGCCGGACGCTCCGGGAGCGGCGGCGCGGCTGGGACTTGTAGTGCGCCGGGGACTTAGCGCCGACCGCGCTTTTACGGCGGCGGCGCTTATAAATCCAGTCCCCGGCTTTTGCGGCCTAGCTCCGCTTCGTTCCCGCCCCCACCCTGTCAATCAGGGTAGGGGAGAGACGCTGTACAATCGGCAGCGCCGAGGGCTGGAGCCTTATTTACATGCTCCAGCCCTCTCACTGGACACTGTGGGACGCCGGTTTCCCGCTCTGACTTGGGGCACGCCCACGGCCCGCCCCTACTCACACGAGCTGGAGAAGGACGCCGGCAGCCATTCCTGCAGGCCGAGCTGAGAGAACGGACTCTGGGCAACCAGGCACAGGACTGGGGCGACCACACACCCGCTTATAGGCGGGCGGTAAGCGGCACCTGAAGTGCTGACCGCACTAAATACCGCAGTTGTCCATTTGTATTTTATGCTTACACTGCATAGGTCGCTATTTTTGGCTATATGCCCTCTTAGATGGCGACACTTCAGCAGCAGGAAAGCAGGGGTGCTAAGGCACAGGCTTTCTATGCTGCTTGTATCTGAGGCACAAAAAAGCCTCAGAGCAGGTTTTTTCAATGCTGCTTGTATTGCAGGTGCTGCAGTGTTAATTTGTACTTATGCTTGTATGCTATACATTGCACTGTATGATCGCTATTCTGGGCTATATTCCCCTAGATGGCTAGTCTACAGCAGCAGAAAAGCAGGGGTGCCATGGCACAGGCTTTCTATGCTGCTTGTATTGCATGTGCGGCAGTGTTCATTTGTACTTTATGCTTGTATGCTATACATTGCACTGTACGGTCGCCATTCTTGGCTCTATACTCCTAGATGGCTAGTCGGCAGCAGCATATAAGCAACACAGGCTTTCGATGCTGTTTTTTCATGCATGTGATACTGTTCCACGGCACTGACCCCCATTGTGTGCAATGCTCCCCTGTAGCACTTGGTCAGCCGGGGTCTCTACTAGACGTGGCCAAAGGAACCACCTGTCAACCCTGTCCAAGGACAGGGACGGAGTTGCAGTTTCGGCTGATATATTGTCATGGGATAGAGACTTGCAGTCCAGACAGGCCATGCGCAATCTGGTTCATTGCTCCCTGGCCACCCTCATTTGGAATAAAATCGGTGCTCCGGGGGGGTCCCAGGAGGACTCTCTGTATGATGAGGCAGACGTAGCTCATCAGGACTTTGATCCTGACACCGCTCTCAATCCGGATACACCGGATGGTGACGCCATAGGGAATGATCCTATAGCGTCCATCAATGGAATGTTGGATCTTTCTCCCTCAGCTCCCCCAGCGAGGAGTCAGCCTCACAGCAGGAGAAGTCCCATTTCAGTAGCTCAAACGTATATTGAGTATTTTTCTGGCCACGCTGACTTCAGAGAAGCAGTCCAGGAACACCACGCTTACCAGATAAGCGTTTTCTCCAAACGTATTAAGGATACACGTTATCCCTTTCCCTCTGACGTGGTCAAGCGCTGGACCCAGGGTCCAAAGGTGGATTCTCCAATCTCCAGGCTTCCGGCTAGAGCCATAGTTGCAGTGGAGATGGGACTTCACTTAAAGATGCCATTGACAGACAGATGGACTCTGGTTGAATTCTGTCTATGAGGCTATCGGCGTGTCGGTTGCTCCGGCATTCACAGCCGTATGGGCACCCTAAGCTTTTCAGCTGTTCTTGCGCAGCTGGTCTTGAGCACATGTACATCTGTGTCGCAGGGGCGTCCGTAACCTCGCAATGTCTGCATTGCGACTTACCCTATTAATGCTGTCCTGGAAGGATAGTCGAGGTTTCGGTCCTTCCCAAGCTCGGGCAGGTCCCAATTGTCCTCGTCCAAAAGGGCAAAAAAGCCTCAGAGGGGCTCAGATTCCGGCCGGGCTCAATCACGCCCAAGGAAGGCAGCTGGAGGAACCGCTACCAAGGCGGTCTCCTCATGACTCTCAGCTCTCTCTCTCTCCGCATCCGCGGTTGATGGCAGACTCTCCCGCCTTTGGCGACATTTAGCTGCCACAGGTCACAGACCGGTGGGTGAGGGACATTGTGCTCACGTGCACAGGACAGAGTTCTGTTCTCGTCCTCCGACTCGATTCTTCAAAACCTCCCCACCGAGCCGATGCTCTTCTGCAGGCAGGAGGAGGGTAATCCCTGTTCCTCTTCAGGAACAAGACACGGTTTTACTCCAATCTAGTTGTGGTGCCAAAAAAGGATGGCTTTTTCCTTTCCGTTCTGGACCTAAACCTGCTCAACAAGCACGTGGAGGCCAGGCGGTTCCGGATGAAACCCTCCGCTCCGTCATTGCCTCAATGTCTCAAGGAAATTTCCTAGAATCAATAGACATCAGGATGCGTATCTCCACGTGCCGATTGCTCCAGAGCACCAGCGTTTGCTGTGTTTCGTTATTGAAGACGAGCATCTTCAGTTCGTAGCCCTGCCCTTCGGTCTGGCGACAGCCCCACGGGTTTTCACCAAGGTCATGGCGGCAGTGGTAGCAGTCTTGCACTCTCAGGGACACCCGGTGATCCCTTACTTGGAGGATCTACTTGTCAAGGCACCCTCTCTCGAGGCATGCCAACTCAGCCTGAATGTTACACTGGAGACTCTCCAGACTTTCGGGTAGATCATCAATTTTGCAAAGTCAAATCTGTCACCGACGCAATCACTAACGTATCTTGGCATGGAGTTTCATACTCTATCAGCGATAGTGAAGCTTCCGCTGAACAAGCAGCGTTCACTACAGACAGGGGTGCAGTCTCTCCTTCAAGGCCAGTCGCACCCCTTAAGGCGCCTCATGCACTTCCTAGGGAAGATGGTGGCAGCCATGGAGGCAGTTCCCTTTGCGCAGTTTCATCTGCGCCCACTTCAATGGGACATTCTCCGCCAATGGGACGGGAAGTCAACGTCCCTAGACAGGAAAGTCTCCCTTTCCCAGGCGGCCAAGGACTCTCTGCAATGGTGGCTTCTTCCCACCTCTTTGTCTCAGGGAAGATCCTTCCTACCCCCATCCTGGGCAGTGGTCACGACAGATGCGAGTCTGTCAGGGTGGGGAGCAGTTTTTTCTCCACCACAGGGCTCAGGGGACGTGGACTCAGCAGGAGTCCACCCTTCAGCTCACTGTTCTGGAAATCAGGGCAGTATATCTTGCCCTCCTAGCCTTTCAGCAGTGGCTGGAAGGAAGGCAGATCCGAGTCCAGTCGGACAACTCCACAGCGGTGGCATACATCAACCACCAAGGAGGGACACGCAGTCGGCAAGCCTTCCAGGAAGTCCGGCGGATTCTGATGTGGGTGGAGGACAGAGCATCCACCATATCCGCAGTTCACATCCCGGGCGTAGAAAACTGGGAAGCAGACTTCCTCAGTCGCCAGGGCATGGACGCAGGGGAATGGTCCCTTCACCCGGACGTGTTTCAGGAAATCTGTCGCCGCTGGGGGGTGCCGGACGTCGATCTAATGGCGTCTCGGCACAACAACAAAGTTCCGGCCTTCAGGGCGCGGTCTCGCGATCAAAGAGCTCTAGCGGCAGACGCCCTAGTACAAGATTGGTCGCAGTTCCGGCTCCCTTATGTGTTTCCACCTCTGGCACTCTTACCCAGAGTGCTACGCGAGCTCAGGTCCGATTGCAGCCGCGTCATACTCGTCGCCCCAGACTGGCCGAGGAGGGCGTGGTATCCGGATCTGTGGCATCTCACGGTCGGCAAACCGTGGGCACTACCAGACCGACCAGACTTGCTGTCCCAAGGGCCGTTTTTCCATCGGAATTCTGCGGCCCTGAACCTGACTGTGTGGCCATTGAATCCTGGATCCTAGCGTCTTCCGGATTATCCCAAGGGGTTGTGGCCACCATGAGACAGGCTAGGAAGTCCACGTCTGCTAAGATCTACCATAGAACGTGGAAGATTTTCTTATCCTGGTGCTCTGCACAAGGAGTATCCCCCTGGCCATTCCAGTTACCTAATCTTCTTTCCTTCCTGCAAGCCGGGTTGGAAAAGGGCTTGTCGCTCGGCTCCCTTAAGGGACAAGTCTCAGCACTATCCGTGTTTGTTCAGAAGCGTCTAGCACGATTGTCTAAAGTGCGTACGTTCCTGCAGGGCGTTTGTCATATCGTCCCTCCGTACAGGCGGCCATTAGATCCATGGGCTCTAAACAGAGTACTAGTTGCTCTCCAGAAGCCGCCCTTCGAACCTCTGAAGGAGGTTTCCCTTTCACGACTATCACAGAAAGTGGCCTTTCTGGTAGCGATCACGTCTCTTCGGAGAGTGTCTGAGCTAGCAGCGCTGTCATCCAAAGCTCCCTTCCTGGTGTTCCACCAGGACAAGGTAGTGCTGCGCCCCATTCAGGAGTTTCTCCCTAGGGTGGTATCCTCTTTTCATCTTAATCAGGATATCTCCTTGCCTTCCTTTTATCCGTACCCAGTTCATCGGTATGAAAAGGATTTGCATTTGTTAGATCTGGTGAGAGCACTCAGAATCTACATTTCCCGCACGGCACCCATGCGCCGCTCGGATGCACTCTTTGTCCTTGTCGCTGGTAAGCGCAAAGGGTCGCAGGCTTCCAAAGCCACCCTGGCTCGATGGATCAGAGAACCAATTCTTGAAGCCTACCGTTCTGCTG